>NW_025954712.1:0-15490 GCF_022376455.1 Epithele typhae | reverse complement strand
CCCGTCCGTCTGTCCACATCCCACCCCAATCCCGCCCAACGGGCATGATTGATGCCAGTACTGGGGTGTTGTGTCGGACGTGGACGCACGTTCGTACCCTGGACTGCTCGCTGACAGCGAGGTCTGCAGATACGAGTACCTCTGGGAAGACGGGCGCGGTACAAGAAGGCGACGAAGCTGCCGGCGCCCGAGTACGTCGACGCGCTCATGAACTGGGCTCAGGGGCTGCTCGACAACGAGGAGATCTTCCCGAGCGAGATGGGTGCGTTCGCCGCCGCTCGGCGTATGCGCACGGACGTACGCTGAGGTCGCGCGCGCAGGGAAACCGTTCGGGAAGACGTTCCGGGAGACGATTGGGCGGCTCTTTAGGCGGCTCTTCCGGGTGTACGCGCACCTGTACAGCAACCACTTTGAGCACATATGCGCGCTGGGCATCGAAGGTGCGCACAGTCAGCGATCTCAGAGGACCCCTGTGCCGGCGCGCGGGGACGGGAATCGGCGATGGGGGTGGGGATTGGAGAAGGCGTGCTGACGGCGGACGCAGCGCACCTGAACACGAGCTACCGGCACTTTTTCCTTTTCGTGAACGAGGTGAGCGTTTAGGGTTCGGTCGCTTGAGTGGGCCGGGAAGGCTGACTGGCGGCGCAGTTCGATCTCGTGGACAAGCGCGAGCTGGCCCCTCTCGACGAGTTGAACGAGGCGATCTTGGCAGAGGACAAGAGCCGGTAGACGGCGCTGCGCGAGGCAGAAGGAGGCGGCACGGGGCATAGTAATGGCGTGAGGGAGGTGCGGACTTGGGCTTGGATTACGGTACGCGCTGTAGAATATATGGCACCGCGCTGGGCTGGGATAGATACCCGGGGCTGGACCACCCCACGCCAGATTCCATAGTGAGCGAGGACGGCGGGGTGACGTCATAAGCGACGAGGAAGAGCAGGGAACGGACGAGGGATGGGCCTGGCTCGGTGGCAGGCTCAGGCCCTGCGAGGGTATAATAGCCCATCTCCTAGCCTGGCGCGACCCCCCACACATGCGCGAGAGCCCGTCCGCATCGTCGCCGCTCGTCCACTCCGGGGCCCAGAATGGACGGCAGCCGGACAGGCGCTGGATCTGCCCCCTCGTCCCGCCCCGCCACCGCGGCCGCACCTTCGACCGCGCTCTGCCGATCCGTACCGTGCACTCCATCCCAGATGCCCGTCTGAGCTCAGCAGCCTTCCTTCATATACCCTCCCGCCCGCCCGCTTCTGCCCCTCGCACCCACTCCCGCTGCCTTCCCCACTCCCTCCTTCTTCCCTCCACCTCCCCCGCCCCCCGTCATGGACAGCGCAGACTGGGATTCCGTGCTCCAGTACATCTCCGACACGCCTCAGGACCTGCCCTCGCCCCAACCTGAGCGTCCCGTCGCCGAGACCACTGGCCTCCCCCTCCATCCACAGCTCCCCACCCCGACACAGGTACTCACCCCGCCGGTACGCGTCCCCCAGCTTCTCTCCACTCCCTCCGCTGACCCCATCTTGCTCTCCCGCCCCGCGTCGCGTCGCGTTCCTGTCCCCGCACCACCCCGCACACAGGCTTCCGACAAGCAGTCGCCTCCCGACCTCCAGGACGACGTCCCGCAGGGGCATGTTCCCGGCAACACCATCGTCTCTGTCTCGACCACCTTCCACCCGGGCTCGAATCTCCTCCCTATTCCCCCAGACCTCATCTTCCTCTCTGCCGACGGCGTCTTCTTTTACGCCCACACTACGCAGGTACTCGCCCTGTCCGCCAACCACTTCAACAATCTCGTCCCCCCAAAGCTCAACAAGTCCAAGCTCCGCGATGACTTCGGCCCCGTCGTCCCCCTCCCCGAGCCCGCCGCCGTCCTCAATGTCCTCCTTCATGTCATTTACGAACTCTCATGCGCCCACTACCACCCCAGCATAGACACCCTCGCCGCCGCCGTCGACGCTATGGACGTGTACGGCCTCTCGCCCAAGCGCCATATCGCTCCCTCGACCCCGCTCTACTCGTTCATCCTCAGCCAGGCTCCCATTCAGCCGATCGTTGTCTACGCGCTCGCCTCCGCTCACGACCTCTATGAGCTCGCAGTCCCTGTCTCGTCCCACCTTCTCTCCTTCGCCCTCCACTCGCTCACCGACGAGATGGCAGTCCGGATCGGGCCAGTATACATGAAGCGCCTGTTCTTCCTCCATCTCGGCCGACTCGACGCGCTCAAACGCCTCCTCTTGCCCCCGCCCCATCCGCATCCACCTACATCAGGATGCGATTTCACGGAGCAGAAGAAGCTTACGCGCGCGTGGGCGTTGGCCTCAGCTTATCTCGCGTGGGACGCGCGGCCAGGTACGTGCCCTCGCCCTCGCTCGCTATGGATTGCTTGTTGAGCTTCGCTGTCCTTCTCATCAAACGCGTGCCCTGTATATGACGCATACATGCGCTCATCGTTGCCACGCTTGATGTTGGTGCACTCTCCTGGTCGTCAACACTCAAACATTACCACACTCGCGCGACCACCATCGCAGACCTGTCGACCAGTACGATGGAGGGCGCACTCTGCCCGCTCGCCGACCACCTCTCGTGCGAAGTGTGCAAGCAGAGCCTCGCGGACCGTGTGCGGCAACTCATCATCCAGTGGTCCGTCGTCAAGGTATGTTGTTTGCACTCGTGTCCGCGCCTGGCGTCCACTGACTATGGTCCCGTCTACGCCCGCCAGCGATCAATATGAGGTCAGATTGCGCTATCGAAGGCTTCTCCCGCACACCCACGATTTCGGAAGCCGGCGAGCTGCGCGCCTCTCTAACTCCCTCGACTCCACCTTCTCCTATGTTCGCCTCGGCCCGCCCCGCATGTGAGGCCCGCTCACGCTGGGCACCCGTTGACGTCTTTCGCGCAGCTCCGCAACGCATGCGTTCCGCTCCACGGTTAACTCACTGCGCGGAGGACTTGGACAAGCGGTCGTCCGCTGACCCCGACCCCCGTTCCTGCCGTCGCGTTGCGGGCGAACCCAAAAAATCTCCCCTCCGCCCTGTAAATTATTCCTCCGTCCTCGTTCCGCAGCTCGCACCCGCTCTCTCGCATGCACTCCACACGCATAGTGTATCCGGTCGTCGGTCGCTCTGTATCCCACTTCCCAGGCTCCAGTTTCGTTCGCATGAATCCTCGCATCCACTGTAAAACACCCGCCGCTGTCTTGACTGTATCATAGCGCTTTCGTTCCTTCCTAGCATTAGCCCCTCTCCCCCCTCCCTCGTCCCGTAGCCGCAGCACGGCTCTTGCAGGCCGTTCCCTCATAAACGACAGACCCTGCCTGCAACGCCGTGCGCGGTTCCCCCTTCCCCTGCCCGTCACCTGCATCCCCCCTCGTCTGCATTTACCCCCACGCACCCATACGGAGTACGGTCACGACCCTCGTGCCCCTCCTCCCCTGTTTCTCATGGACTTTGTACTGAGAAGCATGCGTCTCGCACACACGTCTAGCATATTCTCTCTTGCCGATTACTGCTGCTACCGTACTGTTCCCGCACCCGCCTCTGCCCTGCACGCGCGAGGTGGCATAGTCTCCCTTCCACCCACATGAGGGCTCAGCGCGCCCAGAGGCAATGCCACACACACGCCGCTTGCTTTCGCTCGCTCGCGCCCTCGTTGTCTTTGCTGTGTCCGCCCGAGTGCCGCGACTTTACATCGACGGAGCTAACCGAGACCTGTTGACGAGGTATACGTACGAGCCACACCACGCGACAAGCGAGCCCGAGAAAGTCGGGAGGCAACATTCGGTACCGAGACACAACCGCGAACCAGCCGCTCCAGACACTTCCAGACGCTGCTTAATCGAGTCTATCCGCCGACCGCGGGGCTCGGGGAGCCAGATACACACGGCGAGATCCAGAGCCCGCGGCGGCGAGTGCGCGCCCGCGCGGGGGGATCTGCCGATGCGCGCGAGGGAGCTTCACGAACGTTCTCGAGCCTCCGTCGCGCGCCCGCGCCCACGCCCGCGTACATACTACAAATTCCACCCCACCGGCACCTCACCGCGTCATCGTCGCGCGCTCGGTCCGTCAGAGCACCGCGGACGCGTACTCGGTGGACGGGCCACGCTCGAGCCCGAGGTCCGCGGCGCGCCTAGCGTTCTTGAGTCTGTGCACCTCCTCGCGCCGGCCGAAGTCCGAGTCGTGCAGCTCCTGGTGGTCCTGGTCAGCCTACGCGAGCTCAGACCAGACCGGGGGCGAACACGACGCACCATGTTCGCGAGCCGCTTCGCGGTCGAGACCGCGTTGAGGTGCTCGAGCACCTTGCTCTCGGGCAGCGTCATCTCTTCCAGCTTCGTGCCTGTGCAGAGAGGGAGGGACCGAGGCGCCCGGTCAGTGACAGGCGCCCAGGAGCAAGAAAGGAAGAAAGAAAGAAAGAAAGAGGATAAGGCGACTGACCGATGCGCCCCTCGACGGCGAGCACGCGCTCCTCGTCGCGCTCGGTGACGAAGCTGACCGCGACGCCGCCGCGGCCCGCGCGCGCGGTGCGGCCGACGCGGTGCGTGTACTCCTCCGCGCCGGCGGGCACGTCCCAGTTGACGACGAGCGCGACAGCGGGGACGTCGAGCCCGCGCGCGCCGACGTCCGTCGCGACGAGCACGGGGACGGCGCCGGCGCGGAAGAGCGCGAGCGAGGCGAGGCGCGCGCGCTGCGGCAGGCGCGAGTGCAGCGCCGCGGTGCGGATGCGGAGGCTCTGGAGGAGCGCGGTGAGGAACGCGGCGGTGCGCGGGCGCGTGCAGAAGACGATCGTGGGCGGGGGCTGGGGCGGGGCGTCATCGGAGGAGGAGGAGGATTTTCTGGACTTGGATTTTTTGGAGGGTTTGTGTTTGGAGGGCTTGGAGGGCTCGGGCGGGGCGACACGGAGGTGGAGAATGGACTCGGGAGGGTTGCAGAGGAGGTAGTAGAGGTAGGATTCCCGGACATGGGAGGGGACGAGGATGTAGTGCTGCTTGAGGGTATCCACCGTCTCGACGCTGGAGCGGGGGATGAGGATGGGGGGTGCGATGAGAACGCCAAGACGTACGTAGTAGACATCCTGTGGATGAATGCTTTCTGCTTTCCAGATTTTGGAGGAGCTTCTGCTATTCGTTCCACCGCCGGTGTCAACGTAGCCGTGAAGAGGGAGGTTTGTCGTTCTTTCGGCAGCACTTCGAACAGATACGAGAGCTCGGGCGCGAATGATTCGGTGAGCAAGCGGTCCGCTTCATCAAGCACCTGGTTGGTGTCAGCGCATACATCGAAAGTAAGTAACGACACACACCAGAAACTTGACTCTTGACAGATCCCACTCTCCAGAACAGCTTCTCAGGAGGTCTACGATCCGCCCTGGAGTGGCGACGACGACGTGTGGCCTTTGCCCGAGCTCCAGAGCCTGCGCCATCATGTCCATCCCTCCTACGACCACCGCTGTCCGTAGATTTAGAGATGCACCAAGGACTGCGAACTGGTCGGCTATTTGGAAAGCCAGTTCTCTGCCAAGGATGAGAGAAGAACATGACGAAAGTTCGTGAATCGCACCTTGTTGGTGTCAAGACCAACGCAAAGATGCCATAAGGGTCGAGCGACAACTTTTGAAGGATAGGAAGGGCGAAGGCTATTGTCTTTCCCGAGCCAGTCTTCGCATTCCCTATGCAATCCCTGCCTTGGAAAGTATGACTGTCAGCACCGCCGCCAAACGGCTCGTGTCGAGAGCGTAACTCGCCTTGCAATAAAGGTGGCACACAAGCAGCCTGAATCTCGGTTGGAGACCGAATCGACATTTTGGAGAGTGCGCCGATGAGGACCGAAGATATCCCCATCGTTTCAAAGCTTGAAGGAAGCGGACGGCTCTGCGTCGATGGATTTTTGGCGGCAGACAAAGCAGTTCGTGGTTTGAATGCAACACGAGACACAAATCGACTTTCCTCCTCGTCTTCGGGGAGAGGAATCGGTCGTACGGGCTCACTGTAGTGCGCACCGTCGCTGCTGTTTTCGTCCTCCCCGTCCTCCCATCACCGGAGTTCGCGTCTTCATCCTCATCTTCGCTTGCATCGCCATCCTCTTCATCATCCTCTTTCTCTGTAGTGCCGTTCAAGAATCCTTCCGGTCCGGAATCCTCGTCTAGCAGTTCATCGTCGGAGTTGTTGAGCCTGAGTCGTTTCCTTCTTGGCCCTTCCTGTAGCCGCATGAGATCGTCGGCTGTGAGCGCATTTCTTTTTGGAGGCATGTGAGCAGACGTTGGGTTGAATAACTGAGAGAGGCGAGGGAGCAAGGAACGGTGTAGCGCCGTTAGAACACGGTGGGCAAAGAAAACAGTTGGCTGGGCCAAAGGGCCCGGGCCGGATCCGAGGTGCGTGACCAGCGCTTTCGCCGCCCGCTAGTTAGACACGAACCACTTCCTCCCGCTCATGTACATTCAGGATCCGCCAGTATTCCGTATAGGGAACAAAGGAATCAAGTGTGTTGCGCCGGGCACTCCGGCAGACAATCTGCCGGATTTTGTCAGTCGCTCCGCCGAGATTCGTAAGCACATCCACTACTGCACTTCATAAGCACGGTCCACGCTGATGCAAATCCCCACACCTAGTGTCTCCTACTTGCAGCTCACCAACGTAGTCATCGCACATGCTAAAGACGATCTACTTCTACGACATCCCTGGCATTTCGAAGGCCCTCGCCTGGTCTCCAAACACATGGAAGACGAGGTGCGCGCGCCGCCCATTTGACTGTACGCCATCTCACCTGACGCTCGCGTGTAGGTTCTGCCTCAACGCCAAAGGCCTCCCCTACAAGACCATTTGGGTCGACTTTCCGGACATCGAGGCGGTCTGCACCAAGATCGGCGCCGCGCCCACCGCCAAGAAGCGTGACGGCTCCCCTGTGTACACCCTCCCCGTGATCTACGACCCGAACACAAACACGACCGTCTCTGAGTCGCTCGCCATCGCCCGCTACCTCGAGCGCAGGTACCCCGACCGCGTCGTGCTCATCCCGCCCGCGCTCGACGGCCTCATGGCCGACTTCCAAAAGGCGGTCTGGGCCACGTTCGGGCTGCCGATGATGAAGCTCATCATCCCCGCGGAGCACACGACGATCCGCCCGGTCGCCCGGCCGTACTTCCGCGCGACTCGCGAGGCGCGGTACGGGCAGGCCCTCGAGGAGTTTCCGCCTCCTGGGAGCGCGCTCCGTGCGGAGTGTTGGGCGACGACGGAGGCCGCGGCCGGGGTGCTCGCCGGATGGTGGGACCAGGAGGCGAACACGAAAGGTCTCGTCCCGCACCCCGCGGTGGGTGCCGGGGAGAGGACGCTGCTGATCAGCGACGCGCTTCCGGTGTCGTACGCGGATGCGATCATGGTGGGCTGGCTGTACTGGTTTAGGGAGTGTTTGGGCGAGGAGAGTGAGGAGTGGAAGAAGATGACGACTTGGCATGGCGGGAGGTGGGTGAGGCTTATGGCCGTGATGGAGAAGTATGCCGCAGTCGACTCGGGAGAGGAGCTTCAACTGGCGAAGTTGTAACTGCCAGAAAGATGCGATCGAGTGTATGGCATGACGAGAACATTGCATACAGGACAACTATAGTCAAGGCTTGCTCGATTTTGACTTGTAAACATGACGCGACCTTCACGGTCTCAGTGGAGCGTTCTGGGCGAAGTCGTGGCTGAGCATGGACGACGAGTAGTCGAAAGGCGAAGAAGAGCGAGGTTTGAAGAAACCGCTTGTACATGTGTCATAATAGTGACTAAGAGTAACGAAACATCGTAACAGTGCGTGACTCACGGCGACTATGCATTTGGTGAGCCTTCGACTCGCGCCCTTGTCTGATCACTACCACGGCCCCCTCTGTACCATTTGCTATGCAAGTATAATTGCCCATCTTCAAGCCGAGAGCGCCTGGTCGATTGCCTCACCAACAGCCTTCGCTGAAGCCGGATTCTGGCCAGTGATCAGGGTACCATCGACTACAACTTTCACCTGTAACACCGGTGCGTTCATTACTCTCATAAGACCATTCAATGGACAGGCCAGTGTGCTCACCCCCCAAACTTTGGTTTTCTCGAAAATAGCACCGAGCGAAACCAATTTGTCCTCGACAAGGAACGGAAGGTTCTGCGGCGTTCATGGCGCGTGTGAGCCTTGAATTCGCGAAAAGTTTCTCTTGGCGTACCTTCGCCGTGCCCATATCCGTCTCCTCGTCGTTGGTGAAACAGGTCAAGCGCTTTCCCTTAACAATGGGCTCCCCACCCGGAGTAGTGGCCATGTCAAATGCCACGGGCCCGTGACAAACTGCAGCCGTTATCTTTCCAGAGTTGAAGAACTAGTGTTCCAATGGCAAGTTCAGTTCGTGCGTCTCGTGCTCTCTCCACAGCCACCGGTCTCATATGGCGATACCCCCTAGGACAGACACTCACGTCAGATGCCAGCTTGGCATTCACGGGGTCGGTCGCGAGGTCGAGGACGGGGCCCTGCCCGCCGACGTAGAAGATGGCGTCATAATTCGCGGCGCTGACCTCAGAGAGCAGCTTCGCCGTCGACAGCAGCTTCGCGACGGCCGGGTCGGTGAGGAATCCTCGGTCGTCTGGGTAGCCCTCGACGCTGCTCTCGTCGACAGGCGGGTTGGGGCCCTTGGGCGCGGCGAAGTCGATTTCGTACTTCGGAGCGAGCACTGCATGCAACATGGCGTCAGCCTCCTATACCACCAAGAAAGGAGCAGCGTTTGTGCCCACCGTAGTATGGATGTGCGGCCTCGGGGAGGTACCAACCCTGTCATGCATAAGTGAGTGTGCAGAAACTTTGCGGTGGACATGGACATATGCCTACGGTCTGACTACCAGTTAAGGTGCGGTCAGCAGAGCTGAGCACGAACAAGATGCGCTTGACCATGTCGTAAGATATGGGTTGGGTTGGGCAGAGGGGAATCAGTTGGTCGAAAAGCACGTAGGAGCAGGGGTGCGATGCGAGGGTTATATGCCTCTTCGGATCCAACCATCGTCTGCGAGCGAATCTAGGCTTTCAGGCCTCAGGTGTCTGCTTGACCGGTCTGACGTCACAGCAGTGCTCATGAAATCCATCGGCGATCATCCAGCGGCTGGGAATATATCATGGACCACGCGACCGATGCCGCGACAACACAGCATATGAAAGCAGGTCTGAGTTGGCGTCGCACATTGAGTCGCGCACTATCCGGAGTTTGGGAGGCGTTTACCTCACGGGCATGCACGGCTAGCGTGGACCCCCCACTGAAGCTCACCACCCTAAACCACCTAAGTCAAGCCCCCTACGTTCTTCAGGGTATACCGAGAACATCCCGCCGTATTCATATCGATGTTCGCGCGTGAGTCATGACCGAGCCGCCGGGGGTCCAGCAAGGAGATAGCAGCTCAGACAGCACACACGAAAAACATATGGGAGAAGACTTCGATTTGGACTAACATCATGCCTGCTAGGGAGCCTCCGGAGTCAGAAGCGTCCGGGGGCAGTGCGTGGCGTACTATATACAATCCACCCTAACATGTTCATCAACGGTTCCCAACGCCGGGCTCGCGGGATGGGTCGTCCAAGTCGAAAATCGTCGGGGAGGAGGAGGAGGGATCGGTGCAGGGTCAGCAAAGTGGCTCAGCGCCGAGCGGTGGGCGCGGCGGAGTCTTCGCTCGCCGCGACGGTGTCGGTAGGGTCGGCGGCCGCGCTGTCGGTGGAGGCTGCACCCGCGCTGTCGGTGGGTGCCGCCCCGCCATCGGTGGCAACCGCGGTCACGGTGGCGGTCGCCTGCGCCTGGGAGATCGCGGAGAGCGCGGCGTCGTCCGTCTGGGAGCGGAGCGTCAGTATTTCCAAACGACAAGCTCGCGGGGCACAAGCGTGTACTCACGGGCTGCGTGTCGAGGTCGGTGCCCGTCGACGGGTCAACGAAGTCGCCGGTCGCGGGGTCGAACGGCTGGTTCGTCTCCGGGTCGAGCGGGAAGTTCGTCGTCGGGTCCAGGTCGAGGCCCGAGTTGGGGTCGATGCGGTTGCCCGTGGCCGGGTTGACGTTCAGGCCGCTCGCGGGGTCGAACGGCTTGCCAGTGGTGGGGTCGATGAAGAGGCCGCTGGTGGAGTTGAAGGGGAAGCCGGTCGTCGGGTCGACGGGGAGGTTCGTCGTCGGGTCAACGGGCAGCGACGGCACCTCGGACGCAGGCGGGACCGTGTCCTGCGGGGGGAGGTCCTCCCCTGGGTTGAAGTTGATGGTGATGGGGCTGCCCCCGGTCTCGCCCCCGCCGGTGTTGGAGGGAGGTTCTGCTGAAGCCGTCACGTCGCCGGTGCCGGTGCCAGACGGCGTGGCCGAAGCCCCACCGGCACCACCGGTGCTAGACAAGGTGGCAGTGGCGTCGACGGTACCAGAGCTAGACGGCGTGGTGCCCGTGGCCGACGACAGAGTCGCCGTCCCAGTTGCACTGGAGGCCGCCGCACTAGAGGCAGCTGCACTGGATACAGGTGCACTGGAGGCCGCCGCGCTGGAGACGGCACTGGAGACGGCACTGGAGGCAGCCGCACTGGAGACCGCCGCGCTGGAGGCAGGTGCACTGGAGGCCGCCGCGCTGGAGGCCGCCGCGCTGGAGGCTGCAGCACTGGAGGCTGCCGCGCTGGAGACGGGTGCACTGGAGGCTGCCGCACTGGACGCAGCCGCACTGGAGGCGGGTGCACTGGAGGCGGCCGCACTGCTCGTCTTCCCGCCAGCACCAGAAGTGGTCTTCTCGGGGGGAGCGGACGCAGAGCTCTTAGCGGGAGGCGCCGCCGCGCTGCTCTTGGCCGGGGCGGCAGGACTGCTCTTCGCGGGGGGAGGAGAGTTGCTCTTGGCCGGAGAGGCAGGGGTGGTCTTGGCCGGAGGGGGCTTCGTTGGAGACTTTGCAGGAGGCTTAGAGGGCGCCTTCTTGAAAGCCTCGGGCCCGCCAAAGCCAGTCGTGAGATCAGCAGGCTGGCCGACATCACTGCGAGCCTGTGGGCTGATGGGCGCCGCAGCCGCACCCATGACGGAAACGAGGAGGAAGAGTGCGACGAAGTTGGACTTGAAGAACTGCATCGTGAAGTAAAGTGACGCGAGGCGAAGTTGAAGGGGCAATGAGCGTATCGTTGAAATGTGTTAGGAAGGATGTACGTCCGGGACCTGCAAGACATGGTGAGTACGAGGAGTGGAAGCGATACGCAGGAGCACACACCTGCCGCGGGGAAGAAAGTAAGAAGGCTGATGTTGTCGAAATCGAAGGGAGGCAGAACCTAAGGAGACCCGGCCATGCCTGGGGGTTCTTATACTGTCCCGGGAGCGCTGCCCGTCAGAGATCGTTCGTAGTCAGTGAGTTTGACGGTGGACTCATCAGTCACCCCCAGACGTCAACGGGAGCTGTGGCGGGCCTTTACAACCGAGGGTCTTGTTGGGTGGCCGATCGTTCTCAAACGGGGTACGAAGGCGGCATTTCAAACAACGGTCACTTCCAACTGCAGCGCTGCTGTGCACCGCCCCAAGTGAGCGCACGAGGCGGGGGGTGGTGATTCTGACGACTGAACCATCAGCCTGAAGCCAACATCTAGATGTGCTGCCACACACCTGAGAAGAGGGCACGAACGGTGCTCTCAGCTGGGTTCGCGGGGACGAAACGGGTCAGCGTTGACGGAGACCGGCCGAGCCACGTCCCATTCGCTGCGGCACCCACAACGATTGACAGCGCCAGCTGGGCGGCATCAGCGGGCTTGCCCATCTTCGGGTCTCCACACGGTCGCCGCGATCAAGAGTCGAGAAGGGGTCCACACATCCGCACTCGTGGAGAGTCGTCATGCCAGTCACAGTGCCTCCACCGCGCGGATACCAACTGTTTTCGGCGCGTCGAGGCTTCGAGCAATGATCGCCAGTCTCGCAGCTGAAATCGGCGGCGGCGGCGCTCAGTTTCGTGAAGACAACGGCTGACAGTGGCCGCCAGCCGGGTGCGCACCATGAGACTGAACGTGTTCCACTGGTCACCATGCACGACAGACGTACGAAAGACAAGGTCCGTACCATGGCTCGAATCGCAGTCAATGAACCGACAGCAACACCAGAGACGGAGACCCAGATGAGGAGCACATGGTGGACAGAGAGGAACGCGCGTCGGAGTCGGTGCACATGCCTGTGCCAGGTTCCGAGGCTGACTCGCACAAGGTGGCCATGCGCGTCGCTCACGGCGGCACTCCAGATTCTCAGAATCAGTTGTGGCGCAGATTCAAATGTTTAATCAAAGCAAAAGAAGGGCGAAATGCAAAAAGAAGCCACAAATCAAAAACAGGGCCCACCGCGAGTTGAACGCGGGACCACACGATAGCAACTCTGCAGTCGTATGCTCTACCACTGAGCTATAAGCCCTGGAAGAGCCGCTGGTCTATGATGGCCATGACTCGATGACTCTTTCACCTGGAGCACTATCCTTGCGACATGTACGTACATGTTGCATATGCACTAGCATGCTCGTAGCTGTCGTTCCTTCACATAATATTCATCACATTGCCATACAGACGTAAGTGCCCCTCAAGCGAAATATCTGAACCCCTTCTCCTTCACGCCCTTCTCCTGCTCTTCGCGGTCAAACTCCCGGTTCAAACTCTCCAGATGGAGTTTGAAGATGTATAGCATGATGGCCGCACAACCGGAGCAGGAGATGCAGATCGCGTAAGAGTAGCGATAGGTTGGGCCCCAAGCGCTCGGCCAGATATACCTGCCTCCAGTCAGCAGGGCCCCTGCAAGTATATCCAAAACGCCACTCACGACCCAGAGATGTTGCCTAATTGCGAGAAAGCGTTGGTGAGCGCGAGCGTGACCGCACGCTTCGACGGAGGGCGGTGGATGGAGCCGCTGATCCAAGTGTATAAGACCACGAAGCCGGAGTAGGATGACGCCATTAGGAACCTGTGCCGCAACGATCAGCCAGCGCGTCTGATCCAGCCCAACATTGAACAGGTACTTACAGGGAGACGTATCGAGCAGCAGTGTTCATCGTGCATGCGGCGATAACAAACCCAAGCACGCCGGCAAGATTGGGGATGGTGACGTGCCAGTACCGCTCACCCGTCTTATCAGAGTGGCTGTATAGCGAACGTCAGCCTATGCAGGTGAGCAAACAACGGAACGTCACTGACCGAGCCACAGCGAACGCCACGAGGGCAGCTAGGATGAACGGCGGCGCGCACAGCAGCAGCGTCACGGTCGGGTTGTACCCCAGCGTCGCGGTGAGGGTCGGGAAGTACGCGTTAAAGCTCAGCGCGATGACCTGCGCGGTCTGAGCGACCGCTAGCCACCACACCTTCCAGTCTTTAGCCGCGAGGATCAGGCCTGCCGCGTGCCCGCCCGTCTCCGTCTGCCCCTCGTCACCCACACCGACGTCCTCCTCCATCCGACGCATCGCGAGCCGGCGCTCGGGGTCGGTGAGCCACCGCGTCGTGGCCGGGAAGTCCGGGAGGATGAAGACGGCGATAAGCGCGACGGCGACGGTGAGCGCGCCCTCGACGTAGAAGAGCCAGCGCCAGGCGGCGCGGCCGAGCTTGCCCCCCATACCGTCAAGGATGCCAGATGCGATGAGCGCGCCGAAGGCGTTGGAGAATATCGCGCCGGAGTAGAGCAGTGCGGTGCGCGCGCCGAGCTCGTCGCGCTTGTACCACTTGCTGAGGATGAAGAGCGCACCCGGGAAGAATGCGGCCTCCACAAAGCCAAGGAAGAAGCGAGTGAGTAATGCTCCTACAAAACTGAACCAGGCAGAGTGAGCATGCATAATATACAACGATGGTGTGGATGGTGACCTACTCGTTCGTGATTCCTGGAGTAACTCATGAGTTCAACGGTTCGGGAGGCCACACGCGGGTACTCACCTGTCAAGATGGAAATAACACCCCAAATAATCATACAAATCGGGAGGTACAAAGATGGCTTCCCCATGAAGTTGAGCAGCATGTTGCTGAGGCGGGCTGAGCAAGGCATTTGGGGTGCAAAGGAAACAACTCACGAAGGAACCTGCATAATGATATATCCAACGTACAAGATCGACAGCAACGTCGCAAACTCTTGACCCTTCAGGTGCAAGTCCTTTTCAAATCCACGCATGCGAGCCGCACTGAAAACCCAGTAAGTCAATGATGCGCGAATACATAGCGATGGTCCCGCACCTAGCATTGTTGCGGTCAACCTGCCCTCACCACCGCCATCAACGACGACACAAGACAAGGCAAATAGAGTAAGACGTGTTGATTCCTTACATTATCTTATCTCATATGATGCAGCTCGAGGACGGACGTCCGATACTGGCCATACCTATTTTAGTTTAGTTGGTACTGTACAGTTCCTCGGCTCTCTCCGAGACGCCCCGGCACAGCGCTCGCTCGACCGCTCGCCCATACCTCAGTCGCTATTGTCCCCGACTGAGGTATGTTTCTATTCATATATTGTTCCTCTATTTCTGTACTTACGTATCTTGTACCTAGCTCGCACTCACACTGTGTGTCGTTAGGTACAGCAATCTAGTCGCTATTGTCCCCGACTGAGCTCGCACTCACACTGTGTGTCGTTAGGTTATGAGCCCTGTCCGCGTCTAGACAGAGCGAGCTCACCTACACGGCGGACTATACCCGTGATCAAATACGCATCACGAAGAGGAGCTGTCCAGCTCCTGAATGCCCAAATCCGACCCGGATCCAGACCCCACATCCACTCCACCGAGTCCCGGTCCGATGGCAGGTTCTTCTGGCGCCGGATCCTCGCCGGACGCGTGGGTCATCCCTTCAATGTCCGGTTCTCTCCCCACGACGCATCCGCTCACCGGAGAAGAGACTTACACGCCATGGTCGAAGAGGATGACAGCTGCGTTCCGACATGCCGGAGTTTGGGAGGTTGTCCAAGGCAGCACCCCAAGATCGACCAGCGACACTGCGCAGGCCGCCGAGTGGGACCGGAAGAACAATGCCGCATCCAGCTGGATTCTCCAGACGGTCGACGCAAGTATCGTTGTCACGATCGATCTCGATAAGACAGCACACCAGCAGTGGACCGCGCTCAAGAACGAATACTCTCGCACCACCATCCACTCCGCGGTTGGTTACTTTTCCATTCTCAACTCTCACTTATCCTCCGTCAACGGCCTTGAAGATCACATCCGCGCCTATCAAGATGCCGTCTTCCACATCCGCGCTGCAGGATTCGACTTCGCCGACGACCTCGCTGCGGGCCTTTTCCTGGCCACTCTTCGCGATCAACCGGGTGAAGGCACACAATGGAAGTCTTGGGCGGCCACCATCCATTCGACTCGACCACCAAGACGACCCTCGAGCACGTCACGGTCGGCGCTCGCAACCAACGACGCCTTGCGCTCGGTATTGCGACAGCCACGACAACGTCGCAGGATACCGTCATGGTCACCAACATGGAGGATGCCTATGCCGCCATCGACCGGTTCAAGCGTGCGGGTAACAAGTGGTGTTCCTACTGCCGCCGCAAGAACCACAAC
>NW_025954711.1:0-15498 GCF_022376455.1 Epithele typhae | reverse complement strand
AATCCCCGGATTTCAGGGATTTCAGGGATCCAGGAGAACCGGGACCATATATACAGGGCGCACAGGGCGACGGGATCCAGGACGCCCGGCGCGGGCAGGGCTTCAGGCGTCACGGCGCCTCGCGCGGGATTCAGTACTCGGGCTGCTAAGCAGCCTAGTACAGTAGTTCGTGTAGGTGGTAATCTACGTACATGTCCAGATAGTACCTATTGAACGCATCTAAGGCGTCCAGAACTCGAGTTCGTTCATAAACGCTGATGAGGTGACATGCTCGAACAATGGAGGCAACGGGGATGACGTCGCACAACTCCCCATGTTCGAGTCCGCCGGGATCACCGTCGCCGTCCTCTTCTCCGAGACGTGCGACGGGCACATAGGCCTCCTCCTCCACCCGTCGACCGCCCTGATGCAGGACGCCGCGCGGCCCAAGTACCACGTCGGGCACGGGTTCCGCCGCGCGAACGGCTCGCTCTGCGTCCGCCAACTCGTCGCACTCTGCGCGACTGGCACGCGTTTGAGTTCAACGGGGAGCGCGTCCCCGCGGGCCGACCTCTTCATCGCGGACGCGCCGCCCGCGCGCAGCGCGACGAGCGGCTCGTGCTCTGCCACGCGCTGCATTGCCTGTGCCCGCGCCACCGTTCCGGGTGCCGCACTGGCTGCTCGGACGGCTGGCGGCGCTCGGGCTGGAGCTGAGGCGGCCGAGATCGTGAGCCATCCGACTGCGGAGGGGAGCCGTTGCTGTGCATGTTGCGCTTCCAGAACTTGTGCGGGAGGGAGGCGGTCGAGATCGTCATGGGGACGTGTGACCGGTGCGTCTTGAGCGATGAAGAAGACGAGGAAGATGGTGGGTCTGAGGAGGCGTCATAACGAAGAGCGTGAGCGCGGTTGGATACGTGTGCGCGCAATGGAAGGGGCCGTGGGTGTCGACTTCACGGAGCACAACAGCGGAGAGCGGAAGGGTGATATTGCGCGTACCTATGCCGATGAGCATGTCCTTGCCGGCGGGCTAGCTCGACAGCTGCCCACGGTCGTCAAGAACTCTGGAGGGGCCGCAGCGGTGGATCAGGATTCAGCGAACCAGCATACACCTGCGCGCGCGAAGACCCACCTTTCGTGAGGATCACAGTCAAGAGCCACGCCATCAGGCTCATGTTGCGGCTCGTACCCGGCTAGATCTTGCATAACGATTAGGTCCGCAGCGATGGAGCACACTCATGGGACGCTTACCTCGACTGTCCAACCGTGTCCTATCAGCGCCATGCTGTCCTGGCCGCCTCTCACTCAAGCGGAACTGCGTCTGACTTTGGAAAGGCAAGCGGTGCGCGGTCAGAATCGTGCGATGTGAGAGGACAGCCTGAGGCGCACACATCGTCCAGGAAAGAAGAGGTCGGGCACCACGAAGGTGCACGCACCGTGCGAGTTGCGCAAGCCCCACATGGGTACAGGTCGGGGTATCGGGTGCGAGAAGGTGGATGCGCATGAGGACGAAAGTAAACGTTTGAACACTCACATTTGGTCCGATATCTACACTTCGCATATGCCGCGAAGAACCAAAGCCTAGGCCTTGTTGAATCGCATGTTTGAGCCATTCTTGCGCTCGGCGTGCCGGCGCTCCTACCACAGTTACCTTCAAGGTATATTTAGAGGCGAGACGCGAGGGTGGGGGATTGAAGAACGGGAGTGGGTCAAGAAGAGATGAGAAAAGCGAGCATCGAGACGCGAAGAGGCGGGCGCCAAATACGAGTCGCCTCTCACCTCCTCCCATCTGCGCGACTCGAGGGTCCGACGAATGCCCATATCCACACATCTCTGATCATACCTTGACGCTTCGACAGGCCCACTACACCCTTCCTCCGGCCGTGTGGGATAGTATATTATTGCGCAGATGTGCATACAATCAACACAAGGTGCGTTGTTTCTTTAAACCATCCAATATCCCGCTGAACGCCAAGCTCGAGCAGTTTCTCTGCCGGCACTTCAACGCTGAGACTGCACTTCTATACAACACCGGGTACTACGACGCCTACTTCTCCTTCTGGAAATCTGTCGTGCAAGTGGACGACATCAATCTCCTCGACGAGCTCACGCCCACCTCGCTCCGCGATGGTATCATCATCTCCCGCCGCCGCAATCCACGGTACGTCCTCGCACTTAAGGATGCTGGCACGCTCCGTGACGTCCTCGTGTGCCACCTCAGACTCCACAAATGCGTGCACACCATCATGCACTCGTTCAGCAAGGGCTGGGACATGCTTGGCGGTACGTCTGCGCTGCCTTCTCCTCCTTCACGGCCCGTCGTTGCTGAACCGTGTCTATCTGTGTGCCAGCCTGGTGTTCTCTCCCGCCTCCACACCAACTACGGCAACACCACATGAGCTACAGTTCCGCGGGACGGCGTCATCAATGTTCTCCTTCCCCGAGCCCCGGCAGCTCATCCCCACGCTCGCGACTGTCGAATGGCATCCCTCCACGGCATCGTACGTGGCCTCGGTGATCTCCATGGGGCGCGTGCCGAGCACGGACGACCGGCCTACGTTCTACGCCCCTTCCGTGCGGCGTGACCTCTGACTGCTCGTCCTCGCACGCCGACGACCCGTTGAACGTGTTCGTGTTGGTTGTGAGCCCCGCCGCCTCCATGTCCTCGCTTGCGGGCTCCATGTGCTCCTTTGTCTTCTTTCCCCCACGCCGTCCCCTCGCTGCTCTCTCCGCACGCGGACTAGAACGCTGTGCGCGCGCGATCCGGGCAGGCGGCTTTGCTACGGCACACGCACCGCACACTGACGCCTGCTCGACATACGCGACCTCTCGCCGCGCTCATCAGCCATACTGCATCTATATACCTGCATGTACAATAGCTGGTTTGCGACAATAAATGCAATTACATGTTCTGTATTACCGTCCCCACCAGAACCGTCCTGAGCCCTGAGCGAACTGGCCGGCCTAGCACCCTGAACGCCCGGACGCCAAAAAAGAGCAGTTAAACCTTCAGAGGACCCATAGTCATACGCCCCACATAGAGAACACCGTTGAAAGCAGGCCAAAGCCCGGTGGCATTTCGTCCCACCTTCACAGCAAGAGACGTTCTCGCGCGGTGATACGCACCCAGCTCCGCTGAGCGCGTATACTGTACGTCCGGCGCTCGTTATGTCCTCATCCGCGCATTACCATCCCGACCACCTCACGCACTAGTATATCTGCTGTAGCTCTCCGTCGTCGCAATACAGCTTCCCTCGTCCGGTTTGATGCCGGAGAGCGTCGTCTCACCCCAGTTTCCGCCTGCAGTCTCGTCTCCGTCTCGTTCTCGTTCTCGTTGTCTTGTCCACGCCCACGTCCTCTCTCCCGCCTCTCTCTCCCTTCTCGGTGCTTCCCACTGGCGATCCTCACCCACTCGCACACCGCAGCGCGACCCCCGGGTTGCCCTGCACATCAGCGGATACCGGCGGCCGTCGAATTGTGACGAGATATGTATGTAGACGCGGGGAAATGGACGAGGTCGCGCACACGGGCGCTGGGGAAGACGATGGCGAGGTCGAGGTCGTGGGCGAAGGCGAAGGCGAAGACGAAGACGAGACGAAGTGAGCACACGGCACGCGCAGATGGAGTAGGGAAGTGAACTGGATAACGCAAAGTAAAGGAGGAGTCTAAATACAAGCAGCGCACAGCGCGAGTATGTAGTAACGAAACGAGGACCTGCCGAAGCCAAGAGACGAAAAGATACAAAGCCGGAGCAGAATATGAGGTGGAGGGACACGAGAAACTGCGGAAGGAGCTCGAGAGAGGGTGTAATAAGTGGACACAGACAGAGACAGAACGAGCCGAAACGGGGGACGCGAGAAGTGGATACAATGATACAAGCATAGGTAATATAATATGAGACGTTCGAAATAAGAGATGAGGTGCAATCGCGCGAGAAGAGAGTATCGCGCCGCGAGTGGGAGAGATCGATCGAGGGCGCGCGGCGAAGGTCACGAACGGGTGTGAATGTGGTCGTGGTGCGTCCGTGTGCGTCGCGTATGGACTGGGGCGGTGGAGTGTCGATCCCGGGGTGTTCGTGGGCGGATCGCGATGGGTGCGGATGGGTGCGCGTGGCGGAATGGACGAGATGCGATGGGGAATATGCGGAAAGGTACATCAAATCAAGATCGGAGGGAGAAAAGGAGTCTGCTAAAGCGGGCAATGCGTCTATAATGGCGGAGTGGGGGTCACCAGGGCGAGAACTAATCAACATCGCGACTTCTCCTCGGTCGAAGGCCGATTCCTCAACGCTTACTGAAAATCTGGCTCCGGAGTGCTGATGTTTGAGGTCGGGGTGTTGGACTGGAAGGTCGGAGGCGTGCGTGGGGCGGCAGGCAATTGGTGGCAACGAGGTCGGAGTTTGGATCGTAATCGTTTGAGAGCCGTCGACGTTGGTGTGGACCGTGCTTGCAGTGAGCAGGTCGAAGGGGCGGCCGAACAGGACGTCGTAGGTGGGAGCGAATGACGTGGAATTGTATGTAGACCACGATGGAGCCGAAACGCACCGCAACGTTGCGCGCGAGACCGAGCGAGTAGTCACAGGCCCCGTTCGCGCTTGCATCTGCAGGACGACGCGCGGGTCGTAGGCGAGTCCGAGGTGGTAACAAACGCCTTTGGACATTGAAACGATGCTGGAGCCGCTGTCGAGGATGAGGAGACGTCGGCCCTGTTGAGGGACGTCCCGGTGATGGCGCGGATGGCGGCGGACTCGAGCGAGACGCGGAGCGGAGCGGCATCTTCACCGGGTGGCAGCGACTTGAGATATATCTCGACTGGGTCCGGGACGGCGAACGCGCCGCGCGGAGGCTCTTCGTCTTGCGTGAGCTGGGCGAAGGCGGCGGGCATAGACTGGGCTAGCGCGCGATGCGTGTGGGGGAAGGTAAGTCGTCGAAGATGTCGGCGCCCAGGAGAGAGTCCTTGGATCGCCTCCGCGGTGAGTACAGGCTCGACAGGAGCACGGCGACAGTGCAGAGCTCACGCGTGGCAACGCACAACTAGGGCGACATGAGAGAAGCTCTTCGTGTGTGACCGTAATCGGCTGGTCGAGGCAGCGCTTGAGAACGCTGGCAACGTGCTGGGGATTGTAGATCGGGGGGAGTTCATGGTACGAGGCGCCGGGCTTCCTGAATCTGGGCTGCGCGTGCGTGCGTATCACTGGATGAGACGGTGATGACAGGAGTCTTCGTCGGAGAGAGGAGCGCTGAGACTCGAGGAGCGCTTAGCTCGGTGAACGCGGGCGACGCGATGTGCGCGCTGTGATCTTGCTTGTGTGCTTCTACTGTACGCTTTTGCCTGCGCTTTCGTCTGCAGCCGCTCCCACCCCGATTCGGGTGCATCCCCCGCGACCGGAAGCTAGAGTCGTCACCCCCACGCTCGACTGCCGAGTTCCCGTGTTCTCCGACCCCGCCTGAAGGCTGCGGCATGCCGCCGATACGAGTGCAATTCCCTCTTAACACTCGACTCTTTATGCGCGGAAAGCCCACCCAATTTAGCTCATTCCGTCAAACATAAGATAGTCCAATTGCCCACATGCGAGTCAATACAATATAAGCGCAAAATACTACATTGACGACCAGACTCAAGCCAGACAACCACAGGATGACGGGGAAGGCTACGAACTACTCGGGGGTCACCGGCGTTGCGCGAACAAGGCTTCACATAACAGATCAGCGACCTCGCACAAAAATAGCGCATGACGAACACTCACCGTTGAGTGATGTGTCGGGATCAAAGTCGGCCCGCTGTATCAGCTCGCGCGCACACTCGCCGTGCTCGCGCCAGACCTCGATCGGCGTGCGGTTTGACTCCGCGATCCGCCACCACCGCGGGGTGCGCGTGGCTAGGGAAGTCCCGCCCTTGTACCTGTTCCAGTCCTGGTCGACGGCCATGGTGACCATCCCTGCTCGGCGCGCAGACATCGCGAAGACACGAAGCGTTGACAGCTTCGTCGCAAAATCGCCGGGGAGGGATTGCTCCCATTGAGCGTGTTCCAAATCCGGCCCCCACCTGTAAAAGTACAGTGACAGGTACACCAGAGGCGTAGACGCGAGCGCATCCAACAGCGTTGCCTGCGTGCGGGTGTCGTGTGTGCCAAAATGATAGTAAGCGAACCTGATGAGCAGGAAAACGTGTAGACTGACCTTATGGTCGCCGACGTCGGCGTTGAAGTCGACCGTGATCTCCAGAGAGCGTAGCCGAGGAGAAGCAGACAACAACTTGTTCCACATGAGGCCTCCATCCAACAACACCCTCGCCACGTGCACCTGGAGCGCGATTGGTCGAGCGACTTCAAGAAGGGGCGCGAAGGGTTCCACGTCCCCCGGGCTGGAGAGTGGACCGTCCAACGCTATCAAGCCGATATCCCCGACGAGAATTGCGGTGTCGACTGGGACGTTGACAACGTTGTCGAAGCGGAGCTCAGCAAGGCTGAGGGGAGATTGGCGCGGTGTGTGGATGATGAACGTTGGGATAAAAAAACACCACTGCTGAAACCGAAGGCAACACCTCTCGAGGTTGACGCACACCTCGATGAGCCCGGCCGCGACTTCAGGACTAGATTGGTGGATGGAAAGGCGCCTGATGGAGGGGAGGGCTGGAGGGCTCTTCACCCGAGGGAGGGTTTTCATCGAAACACCGTCGACGTTCAGGGAGTGCAACGTCGGAAGCGAGGAGAGGGCAGTGACCAGGTTGGAAAGGTGGAGGTCATCGACTTTGTTGTCCTCGTCATTGAAAATGAGATGAAGGGTGGTGAGGCTCGAGAGCCCGGGCAACGCTTCGAATGTTCTTCGGCCCACATGCCACAGGATGGCCTGCTCGAGGGAGCTCATCGCGCCCATGACCTGCGCCAAGTCGCTGTTCAGGATCAGAAAGGACTCAAAGTAGTAGATCTCGAGATTGCGGAGGTGGGCGGCGGTCTTTTGCAGAAGGCAGCAGAGGTAGTCGATATGGTGAGGGTCGTAGAAACCCAGGAGGGAGAGGTCGTGAAGTTGATCGACATGGGCGACCCCGTACAAGCCCGTCTTGTACAGGAAGTCAATCTTGGAGAGCGCCTTGTCGTCGTTCCAGCAGTCATCGAACCGGGAAACCCTCAACCTCTTGAAGAAACGGGGCCTGTCTATGAGAAAGAGCTGTTTCGAACAGGAGGAAACTGCGTGGGCATTCTCGCAATCCAAAAATGAGAAGATGATTCGGAGGACGTCTTCGTTGAGAGAGGCGAATGAGGTTGACGTCATTGCTGGGTGGGGTGGGTGGGGATAAGGTGGATGGGGATGAGGGGGAGTGGGGTCGAGCAGCAGCAGGAAAGCAGGTACAGCGGGAGCAGGATGAGCGATATGAGGCGGCGATGCGGCGGGGACGTTTTTGTACCTCTATCCCAGCTTGAACACACCCGGTGAAGAGAACAATTCACTGTATGGGAGGTCTAAAAGGGGCAGCTTGGTGCATCCCATTGGTCGATCGTTTTGAAGAAAGAGCCCAAACAAAGGAATCATGAGATCAAATTGAGACCGGCAGGTTCTCGGCTGGCAAAATGTGGGTCTTGGCTTAGATTTGGAGCAGCGGAGGAAGGCCACAGGCCGAAGCTTTGTTCAGAACGGCGGTAGGACAAAGAGCTCATGTGAGCATAGTGGCCGCGCATCAGACAACAACCGTGACCGGCGGCATCTGCGTCGAAGCTGCCTATTTCGTATTGGAATGGAACGCCGGCGGTAATCCATCCTCAACGGCCGTCTCGGAGCGCATTGCGTCGGCGGCCGGCTATTGCCCAGCCCCGCCGACGTACGGATTCCGGCAAAAAGGGGCCGAGTTTCCGAGCCGTGGAAAATGAAGTCCGGTCTATTGGACGCCGGTGCTCATTGATTGTTCGATGCTCTCGAAGGGGCGTCCGCCGGTTTTAGGAGTTGGTCCGATGAATATGGTCCGGCGGACGCCTGATTGTAATCCGATGCAGGTAGTACATAACGGTGCGTCGCTTGCACTGGTGCGTCGCTTGCACTAGTGCGTCGCTAACAGCAGGCCCATGCCAAGCCCCGCCGTGTTCCAGATCCACGAAAACTGGCCGCAGAATGCCATTCTTCAGATGAGCGAAGCAAAGAGAAGTTGGTCTTGGCTGAAACACGGGCTGGTGGAGGGCGCTCCGTGTTTACGTAAGAACACGGCCGACGATTGTGCCCGGCTGCCGCTCCTACACGCCCCCTCAGCCAGCCCATGCTGCTCCCATTGAATCGGCACGCATTGTAAATACTCAACGTCAACCATCTTCTCCGCATACTCGCACAGATATGACGCCCACTATACGGACGGATTACGATTCCCATCGTTCCCTTCGTGGCCTCCGCTGGACGCCCTCAATCTCCACCATTCACGGCGCGGTGTCCACTTATCGCGCGATTGCACCTCGTCTCCTGTCTCATCCATCTCATTCTATGTTCCGTTCGATTTCCTTCCTATTCTTGTATCTTAATATCCACTTCCCACGTCCCCCGTTTCGGCTCGTTCTGTTTCGGTCGGAGTCCAGTGATTACACCGTGTCGAGCTCCATCCACCGCAACCCGTTTTCCCTACGTCACATTCAGTCCCGGAGCTATGTCGTCTTGTCCAAGCTACTTATTCGCTCTGTGTGCGTCATGTATTTGAATTCGTGCTTTACTTCGTGTCATCAAGTTCACGTCCCAACCCCACTTGCGCTTGCGGTGTGCCCATCTGGTCTCACCTTTCGTCTTCGACCTCAGCTTCGCCAAAATGGCTTCGCCGACAAGGTTTCGCCAATGACTTTGACTTCGAGGTGACCATCGCCGGCGCCCGTGTGAGCGACCCTGTACATTCCCCCACGTGCATCCCCTTCTCATCCTCCACGCACCTGCGTGTTCACCTGATCCACCGTCACATTGATGTACACGCGGGGTGCGCTCAACTGTGTCCACCGCCGCCGGCGACACGCTGCAGGCGTCATCGCAAAGGCACAGGTACTCTGTCTGGTCGAAGCACCGCCGTGGTAGATACATGCACGGTGAGGGAGCTTGCTCCCGAAGAACACCGGGAAGGCTAGGAGATCCACACAGATTATTCGGGCGTGGAGCACTGGGTGCATGGCACCGCGTACACAGCGAAATGTATGTATATCGCGAGGAGTAGCATGAGAGCTCCCGACCCAATCGACCGGAGCGCCTTCCCTTCACTCCACCCACAAGAACACCGAACCATCGAAGACCTAAAGCCAGATACGTCCGAAATCCGCCGGTAATATGCCGTTTTGGCACCAACCGACCCTGCAAATCCCCTCCCCCCCCACCCCTTGCCTCCAAATTCATGTGCCGCACCACCCCTGCTCTACAATACCTCAAGCCTAGATCGATGGCTCCCGTGCGCCTGCGTAGTTGACGCGGGCATCCATTTCCCGCCACGCAATCCACGCCCGCCGGTATTCTGAACACCAATCCAGCGTGAGCGCCCGTGTATTCACCCATTGCCGCCGGTCTTCTGCCCGCCGACCCAGCACCGGCGGCCCCTGATCCCGGCGCCGCTTCGTACACACCGCTCAACCTCCCCGCTCCGCCTTTCCTGCGATTCCGGTGAGCCGCCGAGCTGCCCGCCCTCTGTTCCCAATGCGTACGCAGCCCCCGAGGCGTACGGTGTCGGTTGGATCCGACGCTCGGCCGGCCATCTCCCCGAAGAATAGTCCGTCACAACGCCGCCGTCCACCTCCGCCCGAATTCCGAGGCAAGCCTGCAGCAGGTGATAGATCCACGAAGCCACTAGAGTGACGAGTGGCACCTGCCCCGGGAGCATCTTTGGCGAAAATGTCATTGATGCTGCGGCCCCGAGCTCGACGTCAAAGGATAGTCGACGCTCCGGGCCTCCCGGCAAGAGGGAAGCGCACAGAACAACTGCCGCCCCTCCCGCAGCATCCGTTCTGTTTGTCGACTCGAGGAGGCCCGCACCGGCGTCCAGTAGATGAGGCGATGCTCGGGGCCGGCGAAGGTCGCCTGGCCGATCTGCATCGACTTGTCGGATGAGGGTGTTTCGCATTAAAGCTACAAAATGTTGAGGAAAAACATACCGCTCACAGCCGGAACCCCTTACTCTTGCACTCCAATTAGACTGTTCAAACTTGACTCGGGAACTTGAACATAACGCCCTTCACCAAAAACCATGACTCACATGGACGGCCTTCACCGATCTCAGTCGCCTATCAAGTCGACCGAACGTAATGAAGCAACCAACGACCTCCTTTGATTGCCACGTTAAACTTTGTCCGCACATGCACCGACAAAACAACTCACCCGCGTCCGTAATACCAGCCCTGTCTTCTCCTCGTCCCGCCGCCCTTCTGTCGCCCGTACCTGCAGCAGGTGATGGACCCACGAAGCCACTAGAGTGACGAGTGGCACCTGCCCCGGGAGCATCTTTGGCGAAATGTCATTGATGCTGCGGCCCCCGAGCTCGACGTCAAAGGACAGTCGACGCTCCGGGCCTCCCGGCAAGAGGGAAGCGCACAGAACAACTGCGCCACCCCTCCCGTGGGTTTCGCCTTGGTTGTCACAGCGAAGACGAGGCGTTGCGCGTGCGCATACTGGTCACGACGAACGCTTGTGCTTCACCGAATCGTCGCTCGTATGGGGAACACTAAAAGGCCGGGCATTAGCAGGGGTATCCTTCACACAAAGCTATGCGTACCGTGTATAGCGCCACGTGAACAGCCGGTGAACGGGAGATGTCGTGAATCAGGGCGGTGGGGTAGGAGCGGGCACAACCAATGATATCGAAAGTGAAGGCGACAGTCGGGAACGAGTGTACCGTTTGTCACAGCAGGGTTGCATGGCGGAGGAGAATTTGGAGCGATGGTCGTGGCGATGCGCTGACGTGGACGGAGTAGCCGCCGGTGAGCTGGCGGCGACACCGGGCGCCCAACAAAGCGCCACCAGTGGCGCCCGCGCACCGAGTGAGGCCAACTTTCCTCATCCTGCAACCGCTTTCAGCTTCAGGCACCCCCGTTGACGGTCTTATTTTTCGACCGGTGTGCACCCCCGCTTTGATACTAAAACTTTGCGCTAAAATCCCTGCCCCGTTCTTCTAAGCGCCGTTGCGACCTGAAGCATGTCGCTTCCGAAATCGCCCGTTTTGCAACAGACATCATGTGGGACGCGGCGTATATCCGAGCGCCTCTCAATGTGCATAGACTGCTGTCGAGGCAAAGTTAATAAAAAGCCAGAGCGAGAGCTGAAGATATCCTGCCGGTTCATAAGCACGTCTTCAGCCGTCTTCCGTCAGTCCCTTGCTGATAAGCTTTATACCGCAGATTTCCGCAGCGTTGAGACCGACGCCTCCGGCTTCTTTGATGACATTTCGCTAAACCCCGGGGACCCCGCTCATGGTTCCCCGGATTACCGGACCATTTTCAACCGAAGGATGGACTCCCGGTCCGCAGACGAGTCAAGGACTTGCGGTATTATCGTGTTTGCCGAAGGTTCTTTGTCAAACAAGTCAGGTGTGCGAACTCGTTCCACGCTTCCGCCCCGCTTTCCTGACAAGATATACTGCACATCTTCCTGAATGCAACTCGGCAGAGATGGCGAGCTTTGGGTTTCGAACTTTTTCGAATATTGGAGCACGGGCCGCTGTTGTATAGCAATCATTACCAATCGGGCGGCGAAAACACGGTCGGGATCTCTGGAATGATCCAGTTTGATTTTGGACTCCCTCAGCTACGACCCTGCAGATTTCTAATCTTCAACACCGCTCGCTCAGCGGAATCGAAACCTGGGCCTCTTCATGCGCCCTTCTTAGCGGTGCCATGGGCGGAATCCTGCGAGTCGTCGCTCCCCGCCAGTACGCCGCTCACCGGAAAATGATGCACAGTCATCCGCTAAATGCCCAGCATGCTGCATGGCCTTTCCTATCACAATACTGCCATATAGTTGCAAATCGCGAACGGCTTGAGACACGCAGGATTGACGCAAAGGCGGGTCTTTATAGGCCCCATGCCTCCTTTGGAACAACAGACGGTCCTTTCCATATCGCCTTTCCAAGTGTAGGATTCTGTGTTTCATCGGATCCCAGCTCCGCCCAAGTCGTGCTAGAAATGTATTTGGAATGGGTTGCCGCAGCAGACTTAGAGAGGGTGTATATATGTCTGGTGCTGTTTGCAGAAGGACTGGTGCTGAAGCGCTCAACACTGGGCTTCACCAGGATTTCCCCAATTGGGACTGGTTTGCATTGGTGAGTTGAAACGGAGTGTTCTTCTTTCGGACTGCAGTCCGCGGTGGACACCGGTGCCGAGGCGTCAGTCCTGCAGGAGAATGAAGTCATCGGATGCGCAACGATATTGAAGCACGTGTTATCCAAATATTAGCAGTTATCGATCCATGGCTAATTCTTAACGGGGGAATGAGCTGAAGGATGTTGGGTGGAACTAAAATAAGACGGACCAGTCCAGTGCAAGCCGCGGCGCTACTTCACAGCGGCGGGCAAGGCGCGCGACGGCCGTGGACATACGGCCGCCGTCGCGGCGCGCGGACCGCCGGTAAACAAGAAGCCGGCCGGGCACAGGGTCACGAGGCCCTCCGGCGCCCCGGGGCAACTGCCGCACCGCCCCGGCGGCTCAGCTTGGCAACTCTTTCTTCAGGCAGCGACCTTTGACACGGCCCCATGGACCAAACGCCGAGCCCGCCTCCCATGCTAAGTCCCTATGGCGTCAGGCCTCTTCTCTGTAAACTATGGCATCCCAAAGCGGCCCTGCCTGGGGCAGATTATGAGCATGGCCGCTCTCCGCCAGATGATGACGAGGGGCTCCTAGGTATTTACTTGTTTAAATTCCTCCGTTATGAAATATTTCCGTCCTCATCACCGCCATATTTCTCTAACATTTACAGAGCCACGTCAGGTCCCAAACCAACCTGCCCTAATCCAAATGGGCAAACGAACTGGCGGCTCGGACGACCGCCCTGCGAAGCGTCCGCGACACCCCCTGCCGCCTCCCATGTTGGTTCCGACGGGAATACGGCGCGGCGCGGATTCGCGCGGGGCCCCCCCTCCCTCCACTCGGCCGATGCTTCCGCAACTCCCGTCGCCGCCTCCCATGCTGGTTCCGACGGGAATACGGCGTGGCACGGATCCGCGCGGCGTTCCCCCTCCCTCCACTCAGCCAATGTGTCTTCCCGCCAGCATCCGTTTGACCCACGGTGCAGACAAAACCTCTTGGGCCCCCAAGGTCACGGCTCCAGAAATAGTCCCATCTGAGGCTGTACCAAAGGTCGACTTTGGGAGAAACAGGCTCCGTGAGCCGGAATATGTGTTCAGTTTTCATCCCCGCGGCCACCTGAAGACTGTGGGATCCTCCGGCGCCCGTTTGGAGCCCTCCCCACGCCCGCCCTCCCCTAACTCTCCACGACTTGCAAAGCCCCAATGACACTACTTGACAGCCTACCTCCATGACTTCCACAGGTGGCATCAAAGAGACTCAGGGGATGGAAGCGGCGGTTCCTTGTGGCCCTCGACACCTGGGCCCACACCGACACATCCTGATTCCTCATGATGCCGCCGGGCCGTCGCTTGTCACTCCATCTTCACGATACAAGGGGCCCATGCAGCGGAATACTTAGAGGGGTCGATTTAGTATGTACACATCTTCAGCGTCCAGGTCTGCTGTAGGCAAGATGGTATTTTGCGTTGTGGGTATAGTACAATGACAGGACATGTGCTCGAATGCCACAGAACGGGTCCGGAGCAACCGCGAGCTCTGTGGATCTGACAAGCGAGAAGGGCCCGGTGGGGAAGCACCGCAGGTCCTGTTGTGCTCCATTAAGTACTGTCGTAGGCTATTCGAGCCTGTGGGCTCGTCTTCATGTAAAACGAGGACTGGTGTTAAAGCCACGCCATCGAGTCCCACTTCGTGCCCAGGACATTCTAGACGATTAGGCCGAGATGGGGGAGGCGCGCATAAGGGTCCCTTGACTCGGAGCACGGCACGGTCGGAGCGACGGCAGACACAGCCATCGCGGACGTGCCTTTGTGGCCTTTTTTAATTTGGAATGGTTCCATGTTCGTATGCAAAGGGCTGTAACTCCGGCCCTGCCGCCGTGCTGCCAGACGGTGAGCTCAACTCCCTCATTGTTTCACACCGCACTTTCTGTATATGATTAGCGGTTAAAATGCATTTATTCTTATACTACTACAGTGTGATGCTAGCAAGCAATAGCGGGGCCACAGTAGGTCGCTGCGACCTCACGAAAACGCGGAGGAGGGGGCAGACGAGAGGACGACGACGAGGGCCGCCAAGAGGACGACGTGGAGGCCCGGGACGAGGGCGAGGGCCGGTGATGTGATGCCGCCTCCGGGAGGAGTCGACAAAGGGTGAGGACTGAGATCGAGTCCGCGTAGGCATGAGGCGCGGGAAGTCGGGCGAGTGAACGAGCACCGTGGGACAGGACGTCCGAGGGTGTCGCGGAGGAGGAAGGGGACGGAGTGCGCGAACGCGGAGGAGAGGACTGAGCGGAGAGACGATAGACGTCGATGAGGGGGCGCACACGGGCGCTACGTCGGCGATGGGCGGCGTGTACGAAGGCGATAGGCGGCGGCGACGATACGATGTGGAACGAGGTCGTATAGATGCGAAGGCGAGAGATGAGCACACAGCATTCACGTGTAGACAAGGAGGAAATGAACTGAGCTCACGAGTCTGTAGGGGTCTGCAGGTGGGAAACGTTGGAAATTTCGCGTTCAGACGTCCAACCTGTGCAGACGGTTCTGATCATTCCAACAATATTGGTGGCGGTAATAATGACTGTACATATCGCGGCAGGTTACACTATGATCTCAAGCGGGCGAGTGCGCGGTGAGCGCCGCAGGCTCGTGCCAGGACGGGACGCCAGAGGACGTTGTAGGTCACCAGTGGCCAGAAAGGACGGGGGTGACCTCGTGCTTAACGCCGCTGAAGGAGGCGACGTAGGCAATCGCGTCGTTGCACCTCGCCAGGTGCACGGCGGAGCATCATCGCCATCGCATTCCCCAAGCACGCCGTGGGCCCATGTTCCTTCAGTCGCTCGGCCCGTCGGTGCGACCTACGTGGCTGGCAGACGGCAGCCAGCCGCGTGACAGCATCCAGCTGGTGAGATGACTTGGAAAAAGTCTACGTAGCTGCGAGCTATGGTGAGATCAGCACAACAACATAAAGGAACCAGGCTCACAGAGGGGTTTCACGACCGTAGTAAGGCCAGGGCTGGTCTGAAGGCAGCTCGAGGATGTCGCTGCAGAGCGATGACGGCTGCTCCGTGTGTGTGGCCTGGGGCTCCCTCAGTTGAGGAGTCTCCAGGATGTAGGTCAAGGTGGTCAAGGAAAGATGTCACGCCTGCTGTCACCTGTACAAGCGCGTGAGCAACTGCACATGGGAAAAAAATCGACGCGTGCGCGAAGGCTGCTCACCAGAACATCTTGGGACGACGCACGCGCGCATTCAGACGTGCCCTCCTCCGTGTCGTGCACGGGCTC